>NW_022631040.1:685902-725895 GCF_010015895.1 Lontra canadensis | reverse complement strand
TGGATGGAACTAGAGGGTATCATGCTTAGCGAAATAAGTCAATCGGAGAAAGACAACTATCATATGATCTCCCTGATATGAGGGAGAGGAGATGCAACATGGGGGGTTAAGGGGGTAGGAGAAGAGTAAATGAAGCAAGATGGGATTGGGAGGGAGATAAACCATAAGTGACTCTTAATCTCACAAAACAAACTGAGGGTTGCTGGGGGGAGGGGGGTTGGGGGAATGGGGTTATTATGGACATTGGGGAGGGTATGTGCTATGATGAGTGTGGGGAAGTGTGTAAACCTGGCGATTCACAGACCTGTACCCCTGGGGAAAAAAATATATGTTTATAAGAAATAAAATAAAAAAAAATATTAAAAAAAATAAAATTGTATAAATTCTAAAATATATACATACGCATATAATATTCTCATATATTATATGCATATATGTAATACCCATATTATAAATCGATATCTATAGATATATTATATATACAGTTCTACTATATATGTGTGTGCATACATATTCTATATATAACACAGTAACTCTATAATTGTGCTTGTTGTTATTATAGTTATTTCACTTTGGTATGACATAGGTTTAGAGTTTAAATCATAATTCTAGTTTTTCTGCTGCAATAATCTTGTTTAAAATACTTCATTGCCTCTACTCTCATTTTCTACAACTAAACTTATAAGAACATTAATATAGGTCTTGATTGTCTGTAACAGTATTAAATAAAAATGATATATAGAGGGCACCTCCCACTGTGTTTAAAGATACTGTACAGTTTAGTTCACTTTATGTTCCTTTAAAGGTTAATATCACATGAAAACTTTTCTCAGTACATTTATGCTCAGTAATTTCAGTCAAAATCAATAATTATGTGATAAAAATGTACTAGTCTACATATGGTAACCTCTCTTTTACATCAAAGTGTAGCTTTGAACTTAACAATGGGGAAAAAATAAAGAACACATTATCAATTCTATGAGTTATTCAGTATTTTGGAACATTACTTTTGGAAGAAAACTTTAAGAAAGTCATTTTTCAGTCCCTGAGAGTTATAATTATTTACTCATTAACAGGAGTCAAACTGCTAAATTTTTGTTGATTCATACCAAATAACTAAAATTTGAATATTTTTCTAGTATTCCTTCACAATGCCAGCTTTGAAAGCTGAGAAATGATACAGGACAATAAGTTTGTAACACTAATGGATGTTCTTTTTTAATGCAAAAAGGGTAACCTAAAACACTTCTTATTAAAGAAACTCAATTCATCACAGCAAATTTGAAAACCTGGTGCAATCTGAGTTTTACAAAAAAGCTAATATTAGAGCTCTCATTAATCTCTCATCTAAGATGAGAGAAATTGCAAAAGTCCTTGAAATATGTTACCGCCTTTCAAAGTATTACTTATAAAGCTACTCCTTTTTCCAAAATGTACTTCTTGCATCCAAAGTCATACTAAACACTTAGCTTTCTTTTTTTGCTTCTCCTTTGTGCCATGTGTTAAGGCTAACTAAAAAGAGAGATGGAGTAACTGTGTGTTAACACAAAAAACTGATTGCTGTACACAATAAAGACAATTAGTTAATAAGTAACTAAGATATACTTTTGTATACACATGTAGGAAAATGTTAGCTGTTCATCTTTACTTTAGATTTCTCTTTTATCTTATGAGAATGTGTATCCTAAATGCACACACACTCGTTTGTGTACGTATTGTGACATTTTTATTGACGCTAAAATGCACAATTTTCCACATTATCACCTTTCTGACATTGTATTACTTCTTATAATCAGAAGAGTCTTATGATTGCAGCTTGGTGGGCAGAAATAATAATGTAGCCATCATTGCCTGGCAGTTGACTTTATTTTCTTCTTTGCATATACACCAAAATAGTATAAATATTTAATAAAAGTCTATGTTATAAGACTACATTGTACTGTAGTTGAATTGGCAAAATATTTTTTATTAGTACATAAGATAATGGTGATTTATTTATTTATTTTTAAATATTTTATTTATTTATTTGACAGAGAGAGACACAGCGAGAGAGGAAACACAAGCAGAGGGAGTGGGAGAGGGAGAAGCAGGCTCCCCACCTAGCAGGGAGCCCGATGTGGGGCTCAATGTAGGGCTCCATACTGGGCTCAATTCCAGGACCCCGGGATCGTGACCTGAGCTGAAGGCAGACGCTTAACAATTGAGCCACCCAGGTGCTCCAAGATAATGGTGATTTAGATTCAGTCAACAGTAATTTGGCTTCAATGCTATACACAATAAACACATGTACACAGTTGATTTTGAATTCATTTCCAAGCATATGTACTCTCCCCACAAGTTCATTAAATAGAGTTTATATTCACACTTTCCATTTTCTCCCTGCCCATTCACTGTTCAATTTATTGTCTGGCTTCTGTTCTCAGCATTTGATAAAACTTTGGGGGGAATTGTGTATACCACATTTTCTTTATCCACTCATCTCTCAGTAGACATCTGGGTTCTTTCCATATTGTGGACATTGCTGTTATAAATTTTGGGGTGGACATCGGAGTGCTTCTTCAAATCACTATGTTTGTATCCTTTGGATGCCTAGTAGTGCAATTGCTGAGTCATAGGGTAGCTCTTTTTTTAACTTTGTGAGGAATCTCCATATGGTTTTCTAGAGCGGCTGTACCAGTTTTCATTCCCACCAAAGGTGTTAGAGAGTTCCGCTTTCTTCACATCCCCACCAACATCTGTTGTTTCCTGACTTGTTAATTTTAGCCATTCTGACTTGGTATGAGTTGGTATCTCATTGCCATTTTGGTTTGTATTATCCCTGATGCCGAGAGATGTTGAGAATTTTTTCATGTGTCTGTTGGCCATTTGGATGTCTTCTTTGCAGAAATGTCTGTTCATGTCTTCTGCCAATTTATTAACTAGGCTTTTTTTTTTTTTTTTGTCTTTTGGATGTTGAATTTGATAAGTTCTTTATATATTTTGGATACTATCCCTTTACCTGATAAGACACTGTGAATATCTCTTCCCATTCTGCAGGTTGCCTTTTAGTTTTGTTGACTGATTCCTTTGCTGTACTAAACATTTTTATCTTGATGAGGTCCCAATGGCTTATTTTTGCTTTTATTCCCCTTGCCTGTGGAAACGTGTTTAGCAAGAAGTTGCTGTCGCTGAGGTCAAAGAGATTGCTGCCTGTGTTGCCCCTTAGGACTTTGATGGATACCTATCTCACATTTAGGTCTTTCATCCATTTTGAGTGTATTTTTTGTGCATGGTGTAAGAAAGTCACATTCTTCTGCATGTGACTACCCAATTTTCCCAAAACCATTTGTTGAAGAGACTTTTCCCATTGAATATTCTCCCCTGCTTTGTCAAAGATAGTTGACCATAGAGTTGAGGGTTCATTTCTAGGTTCTCTATTCTGTCCCATTGATCCATGTGTCTGTTTTTATGCTGGTACAATACTATCTTGATGATCACAGCTTTGTAATTCAGCTTGAAGTCAGGCATTGTGATGCCTCCAGTTTTGGTTTCCTTTTCCAACTTTCCTTTGGCTATTTGGGGTCTTCTCTGGTTCCATATAAATTTTAGGATTTTTTTGTCCCAGCTCTATGAAAAATGTTGATGGTATTTTCAGAGGGATTGCTTTGAATGAGCTGTGAATCACTGAATTCTACCTTTGGGAATAATAATACAGTATATGTTAATTAAATTGAATTTAAACCAAAAAATTAAAAATGAACAAAATAGAAATAAAAAGCATATTAGTCCACAAAAAAAAAATTGGCAGAGATATAATCAATGTGTTGAATATTTAGTTCTCTTCCTTTGTGACCTACTGACATTTCAAATATCCAGCTATTCCTTTTTTCTTGAAATTTTTCTCCTTTAGCTTCTTGGCACTTTCCTTAAAATTATCTAATATCTGTTACCATCATTTCTGTCTCATGTTCAGGAATATCTTCTTCTCAGCCATTTAAGTCTTGCTATTTCCCACAGTTCTGTCTTCATTCTTCTCACTCAACCTCTACTGACTTCCTCTTAATTTTATCCTAACAATATGGTGTCAAATATCACTTGTTCGCCAATAAGTTCTAAATCAATGTAGTTTTTTAGACATATTTCTTGATAATCAAAAAAATATATATTCAACATTTTACCATATACATTCCCCTGACAATATCATACCTCTACCAAACTCCAAATATCTAACAATGAATCATAACTAAACATTTACTTGATCATTTAAGAAGATTCTTCCAGGAAATGTGCTTTGATTTACATAGTCAAGCATTATTTCACTTCTAAACCTTCATTTTACCATAATCTACATAGTTTCTCACACCAGTAATTGGGGACACACACAAGACCTCTCGTATCCACATACTGAATTAATCTTTAGATCTAAATCAACCAATTTCTACCTTCTAAATGTATTTCCAATTCTCTCCTCTCCTCAGTTTTACTACCACTCTTGATTTAGATCTTCCACATATTTCACCTTGGAAAGATCTCCTTCCTGGTGTCCCTTCTGACTTTTTTTTTTTTTTTTAAGATTTTACTTATTTATTGGATAGACAGAGATCACAAGTAGGCAGAGAGGCAGGAGGGGGGGGCGGGGAAACAGGCTGAGAAGAGAGCCTGATGTGGGGCTTGATCCCAGGACCCTGAGATCATGACCTGAGCCAAAGGCAGAGGCTTTAACCCACTGAGCCACCCAGATGCCCCATGACTTTACTTTTAAATCCACCCTTAAGATTGCTATAATAATGATTGTTTGGAGGGGGAGAAATCTGATTATTTGTAGCTCCCAATGAAATCCTCTTAATAATTCCCTGTTTCCTTCCAGAGAAGCAAGCCACCATGAATTCTACAATTTCAAAAAAATACATTCTGCCAACAACCACATGAATTTAGAAAAGATCCTCAGACACAGATGACATGTCACTCCCAGCCAACATCATCATTACAGTTTTGTCAGAACCTGAACAGAGAATCAAGCTGAGCTGTGCTCAGACCTCTGACCTATGCAGACTGTAAGATAATAATGTGTGCTGTTTTAAGTCACTGCATTGTAAGATAATAAATGTGTGCTGTTTTAAGTCACTGCATTCATGGTAATTTGCAATGCACCAATAGAAAACAAATATATGTAGTATAAAATATATATTCAATGTCATGTGGTGACAAACATGGAACTTAATGGAAATTTTATATATTCATTCAGATTTTAGAGAAGAATCACTACTTTTGAAATTTTTTGAAGAAGCAGTGTTGTCTGATGGATTAAATTTCAAAATTCATATGGATGCCTATTTTTTTAAGATTTTATTTATTTATTTATTTATTTGAGAGAGAAAGAGAGAGCACCAGTGAGAGGAGCAGAGGGAGAAGAACAAGCAGCCTCCTGTTGAGCATTGAGCCCAATGCAGAGCTGAATCCAGGGATCCTGAGATTGTGACCTGAGCAGAAATCAAGAGTTGGATGTTATAAGTAAATAAAATCTTAAAAAAAAATAACTTATTAAACAAAACAAACAAAAACAAAAACAAGAGTTGGATGCTTAATTGACTGAGCCACCCAGGTGCCCCTTGTGTGAACTTTTTAGAAGTAACCTAAGTCTTCAAAGACATAAAAATGTTTACTAAAATCTGACCCTGGAATTGCTTTTTCTTCCCTCTGACCTCAAGTGTTATGAAGGAAAAGATGAATAGTATTCCTCTACCTTCTATGCCTGAGGCAGTTTGGATGTTGACCAGATGTCCTTTTAAACATTTTGTTGAAATTCACCAAACTAGAAGATTATCCAGAGGCTGTTTGGGGTTGCCTGGTACCAACTTCTTATCTAAGAGTGGTTTTAGCAGGATATGCCTCACATACCTAGATTTCTTATTGTAAATCAACTGGAAATTTCTGGATTTATAAGCCACAAAAGCAACATAATAAAAATTAGTCATGTAGCTACATAATGAGTAGGATATAAAAACTTAAAAGATTCCAACCTTAAGTGGTTCCCATGTTCTATCTTAGTACAGATAATTCATGCTCCCAAAATGCACCCCAATACAAAAAATGGAATTTGTCAGGAAACATCATCTGACTACTTGTGGCCTTCAGATACTAATGCTGGCACCTGCACATTTCCTAGGCTTCATGGGGGCAGAGCACAAAGTGCTGGATGAGGGCTGTGTTTCCCATGTCTGCCTCAGAAGTTTGGTTTCTAGCATGTGTGCTCTGTGGATACATGTTAGACAGCATGCAGACAAGGGAAAAGAGCCTTGTCTGATATGAGATGAGAACCAGGAGCAGTGGCTTCTTCCTTTAAAATTTGCTAGTCATGAACAAAGCTTGGTGTTTGTATTTCATGTATTTTTTTTTAAAGATTTTATTTATTCATTTGACAGATAGATCACAAGTAGGCAGAGAGGCAGGCAGAGAGAGAGGGCGGGAGGAAGCAGGCTCCCTGCTGAGCAGAGAGCCCAATGTGGGGCTTGATCCCAGGACCCTGAGATCATGATCTGAGCTGAAGGCAGAGGCGTTAACCCGCTGAGCCACCCAGGGGCCCCTCATGTATTTTTAAAATTTAATTTTATTTTACTTCATTTAATTGACATATAGTGTATTATTAGTTTCAGAGGTGGAGTTCAGTGATTCATCAGTTGCATATAACACTCAGTGCTCATTATATCACATGCCCTCTTTAATGTCCATCACCCAATTACCCCATCCCTCAGTTTGTTTCCTATAGAGAGTCTCTTATGGTTTGTCTCCCCCTCTGATTTCATGTGAGAATCTTTGATAGCTCCCCTGTTAGTGCTAGTGCAGAGATTTTCCCTGTAAATCTACAAGCAACATCCCAGAAGGTAGTTACAGTAAATGAAGGTCCATATCTAAGTCACCCTAGCACCTTTGTCAAAATACAGATAGATGCACACGTGCTACAATGAGGCTATGGAATGAGAACATTGGTGGTGTGATGGAGAGTATGAACTCTAGTACACTTTCCAGTTGATACTGAATGTGAAAAGTTTGGTTAGATATAAGGCTTTTAAGATGTCAAGAGATGGAGGATTCAACTTCAGTAATTAAATACAAGCACATTAAAATAATAATGGGTTCTATTTTTTTATTTGCAATATTTTTAGGTTTTAAAGATAACAATACGTCATGTTAATGAGTTTTAGTGAGTGCATGGGGGAATATGATTTTATCAATGGTGATGTGAGGTTAACAATTATTGTACAAGATATCATGGCATTACATATCAAAATGCTTAATATGTTTATATAACTTTGACTTTCTAATTTTACTTTGACAAATATATAACAAGGATATGACCATGGTGCAATGCCAAATCATTTTTCAGAAATAACACAATAGTATTTAAAGTCTCTATGTTTTGGTCAAGGCAATCATCTTTCCTAGAATAGCCCTAATTCCCTTCCATTATAGAAATAAGAGCAGATATTATCTTATTTATCTTTTTAATCATTCTGTAATTTCTTGGAACATGTATTTGCTTAGTGAATGAAAATAAAAACTGCATCTGACTCTTTGGATCAAGAAAGTCATAAGTCATACTGATCTACATATTTTTCTCCAAAGAGGTTTATCATGCACATTTTGTTTTTTAATTAAAAAAATAGATCCCTTGATTTAAAAATAGCCCAGTGGTTTACATAATGTTTGAAATAGCCCAGTATTTATGTTTCCTTTCTTGCTTCTATTACTTGTACAAAATGGGTCCTGAGAATAAATTCTCATGGAAGCTTGAATGCATCATATGCTAAGGATGTGTTACTCTCCAAGCAATCACTGAATTGAGCTAACTTTTCTGTTTGATTATTTGTTTTTTAATTAGTGTGGTTGATACACTGTCAACAACTTCCTGCCTCTCTGAAATGGCTTAGTGAGTTCATTTGGGTTTTATCTCAGAAGTTAAATTTTCCAAAATTACTTAGGGATTAATTAGTTGTTGTTGTGGGGGGTTTTTTGTTTGTTTGTTTGTTTTTTAATTAGAAAATTGCTGTTGATTTTTGGGATTGTGTAGGAAAGTTCCTAGCTGCCTGAGGCCACATCCAGAATGATAATGGAATTATATGTGCCCAAAGGAGGGCAAGTTGGGTTCGTATGTGCTTTTAGATGGTTTGTGAGTTGATGAGCAATGAGACAAATAAAGTAGCTCTGCCAAATTTTCCGTTTTAATTATCTTTAGTATTCAGTCTAAACTCTTATTTGAATAATATTTCTTGGTATTTTCAAGTGAATGTACAAATGTATAATTCAGCAAACAGTATCAAATTCTTACACTATATTGAGTAAGAAATCATACTTAAACACACACATGCACACAAAAGATTATATCAAATTGTTGCGGGCCGACTGATACGTTACCTAAGACTGAATGTCATTTATGTTGCTACTTTAAGCAGACATAAATCAATGGGCAAAATTTCAAGCAGATAGTTTTCATCTCCCTGAAAAAGAAGCATCCCAACATGCAAAACTGCAGAAAAAGAAAATGTGCACTATTATAAACTGGCAATTTCTGATTGGAAATTATGCTTAATTAAACTTCAAATTAATGAACAGTAAATTTTTTTTTATGGTGCATGGCTGTTTGTTTCAACAAATATGGCAATATCATTTTTGTCAATTATTAACCATTGGGATACATGTGCTCTGTTTATGTCATGCCGTTAGACTATGCATACCTTTAATGACTAATGAAGTAAGACCTTTTTATTCCTTTCTTCCCATTTATATTTCTTCTTTAGTGGAGTTTCTATTTAAATATTTTGCTCATTTCCTTATTGTGTTGTTTGTTTTCTTATTGTTGAGTTTTGAGAGTTATTTTAGGATTCTCAATACAAGTCCTTTCTCGGATATGTAATTTACAAATATTTTCTCTTGGTCTATTGCTTGTTTCTTTCATTTTCTTTAGAGCATGTTTCAATAGAACTGAAGTTTTCATTTTTATAAAGCCTAATTTATTAATATTTTCTTTCATGAACTGTTTTTATTGATGTATCTAAGACTTCTTTGTCTATTCCTAAGTCACAAAGGTTTATAAAAGCTTTTATAAAAAGCTTTATATTTAGGTCTCTGATCCAACTTTAGTTAATTTTTTAATACATATAAGGCTATTTTTTAGCATGTAGACATTCCATTTTTACAGCACCATTTTTTAAAAAAGACTTCTTATTCTATCGATTTGTCTTTAGACCTTGTCAAAAATTAGCTGTTTCTGTGAGTCTATTTCTGGACTCTCTATTCTGTGCCATTGATATATATGTGTATCCTTTGACAATCCCTCACTGTACTGAGTGTCTTGATTGCCTCATCTTTATTTTTGAAAAAAATCATCTTGACTATTCTTGCTCCTTTACCTTTCCTTATAAATTTTAGAATTAACTTGTTATGGTCTGCAGAAAAATCTGCTCTATTTTATTAGAATTGCATTAAATCTGTAATTTTATTTTAAAAAATTGACATCATATTAATAAAGTCTTTCAAGGCATAAAGACACATACATACCCAAATTGCCCATCTTTGGACACATGTAATTTCTCTATTACATAGTTTTAAAATTTTCGTTAATATTTTATAGTCGTCACTGTGCAAATCCTATGCATATTTAACTCAATTTGTATGCTCTTACTTCTTATGGTGTTATCATAAAGATACTGCTTCTTTAATGTCAAATTACAAATGTTTGCTGGTAGTATACAGAAATGTATAAAAATGTGATTGGAATTTATATTGCAAATTTATTAATTCACTTATTCTAGAAGTTTCTCTATTGATTCTTGTGTATTTTCTAGGTAAGTATTCATGTCAACTAAAATATGCACTTTATCAAGTTAGAGAATTTCCTTCTATCCCTAGTTTGTTGTGAATATTCATTATGAAGTGGTATTAAATTTTACCAAATACATTTTCTGCATCTATTGAGATGATTTATTGAACAGTTGTAATAATGAACAATATAATCAAAGAAGGAGAAAAAAATGTTTTTTAAATAAGAAGATAGGGAAAGAACAATCAGAAAAAAGTCCTATTTTTATCACTTCTTAAATTTTACTTAGTTTTTTAGTCCATATGTCTTCTAAGTCTATATATAAGATCATGCTATCTACTCTCATAGACACCTACTCTCATAGCAAACACATAGGCACATACACACATCTCTAAAATGTATAATGTTCAAAATATGATAGGTATTTCTTCAGTTGCTTATAAAATTACAAGTTTTATTTCTTATTAGTAGTCATATCTCTCTTAGTTAGTGTACAATACCTCACTCAGTCTTCAACATATTCCATAATTGGTTTCTAGAGTTACTCTACCTTTTAGTGGCATGATGGCAAAAAGGGGAATAGCATGGATGATTACATGCGAAGGGTCTTCTTGGAACAAGCCTGGGAGTCATTCTTCACTTTACATATCAATAGATGGCATTTAGTCACATGACTGTACCTTACTGCAAATTAAGCTGGGGTTTGTGGTTTAATTGTATTCCCAGGAAGGAAAGAATAGAAGTTGAATAGCTTGGTAGTCTCTCTCATAGATAGCAATAATGCTGCGGTTGATTTTGAATAATAATATTCTAATAACTACATTTACAAGTACATGACTTGAAAATTTATGGGTTTTCTTTGATTATTTTTAAAAACAGCATTCTATAAACACATAATAGTGTTAAAATAAATATAATGTTTCCTTCTTTCATGAAATAAATCCAACTCAAATATGATATTTGAAGCAATATTAACTTATATTTATGAATTATATACTTACATATACTATGATTTGCTTTTCTTATAGGAACATGCTTAAATTTTTCTTCATAGTAGTATAGTTTTAAAAACTAGCATAGAATGTTTACCTCTTTCATAAAAACATTTAAACATTTGTTTTCTCAGATGTAAGGTTATAAAACATACATGCACATTTGGTATTTTCTTGGGTGTGCCATATATGTGAATATAGCAGTACATATAAAATATTTACATGCATGCAAGATCATTTTTACTGAGTGTTTTAATTTTAAGAAATAAATTTTAAAAAGTAGTAAAGTTTATCATAAAATATAATTTTGAAATTTTTACCTCATTATTATTTAATATTATCAATAAGCTGATGATAATATATTCATATCTATTTACATATCATGCTAATTAACCATTAGCATGAGTTTAGTTCCTTAAGGTTAAGTAACACAGTGAATATTTCCAATTTCTCTTCAAAGTACTATCAGTCTTCACCCCTACTGTCATACTAAGAAAGAACAAAAAAATCCCAAATATATGTGTAAGTGGAAATATAGCTTAGTGATGAAATTTAGTAAATTAGAAAAACTGAGCTCCAATGATTCAAATATTAAAATATTGTGAGCAATTGAGATATTGCTGATATTATTATAATATAAATCAAATCACCAAAATTTACATGTGGAACCAAGGGAGTCTTTTAGAAATTATAACTGCAAATAAAATATTTGGTATCTAAGATGAGCCTAACATATTTGTATGCAGTAGTCTTAGAGAAAAAATAGAATAGCATCATACTCAAATAATATATTATGCAAGACTGGATTTTAGTGTTATTCAGAATACTTCAACAATGATACCAAACACAACACTGGTACAGCAAAAATGTTATGCTAACAAGCATCCTATTTGTGCTTCATAATAAAGTAATATTACATTTAGATTTGGATTTTATTACATTGGTGTTTTATTTACACTTTGAGTTATAACATTGATAATACTAGGCTAAATCAAGTTTAGTCCAATTTCCTTTTTCACAAACTTTGCTTTTATGCATTTTTGCATAATTTCTAGCAAACAGTAATCACAGTAATTCAGGTATCTATAACCTCCTCTAACCATGTCATTCATAATTGCAGAAAATAGAAATTAACCTTTCTAAGATCTCAATAGCATAATATTGTTTGCTGTTATGGAAAAGGTAGCAGGTGTGGCATTGGGCAGCAGTCATTTGTCAACTTAAGTAAACCATAATGGTGGCATCAAGAAGAAAATTATGCTAATGTAAAAGTAATGTTTCTCAGTGCTATTATTAGTACTCTGTACTAGCAGAATGATAATGAGAACAAAATCACTTCTGCATTTCCAAATTTATTTATTTTTTCTTATGGTAGAGTGTTTCTTTGATTCTATTCTAGATTCTGAGTGCAGAATTAGACTCATGGAAGGCACCTAATAAATTATAAATTAGTTGAATGCAACCTAAAGATTAGTCATAATTAGCTAATGTGCTATTCTCTCATGCGATGAATGTATTAATTTTATTAAGTGTAACAGTTTTCAGTATTTATGTTATTTAGATGTTTAATAACACATTAGGCTACCTCCTCCCCTTTATATGTGTTAAAGTTTGTTAGTAAACAACATGTCAAAAATATTCTGCTCTTCCTTGTGGCTCAAATTTACAACTTGAGCTTAAGGCTTGAATCTGCCCTGGTTATGTGAGCTTCAAAAAGGAAATTAATTTCTCTTGGCTTTTAATATATCTGTTAAAAAAGGGAAATAGTCATCATTTTATTTATTTTAAATTGTCACTGTAAGGGTTGATGATATTATGTGTACAAAATCACTTAGTGAATTTCAAAGCACAATGTTATTAAAATAGAGTTGTTAGTTAATATTGCTTGCCAAAAATTAAGTTCCACTAAATTCAGTGTTGAGAGAAAATATGCAATTATTTGAAGAATACAAATATTAAAATCTAACTAGTTTTGTATTTTTCTATGTCCAAAACCTGATAAATTGAAGGATATCAGGTAGTGTAATAATATGGTTAAATGTTAAATGCAGAATCCTCTCTACCCCTTCTACTTGCTGAAAGATTAGGTGAAGGATAAGCAGAATCATATTTAATAAAAATAAAATATCTAAGGTAGGCATATGAGCCCCATGATGAGAAAGCTGAAGGACAGAGAAATATCTTCCTCTGTTGTAGAGCTAAAAATGCCAAGAGCTGGGATTTTCACACTGACTACTTTACTGCCAAAGACCATATTCATCATTTCTAAGTCATAACTTCTCAATATTTATGAATGAATTAAGTTATATTCAGCAAAACGTCTGTGGTAAAAGAAAGATGGCCACAAAGACTTTTCTATTCTTCCCATTGAAAGGTAAATTCTAATTCTCCTCCCATTGAATCTGAACTGGCTATATGGACCTGCATGACCAATCCAATGTAGTAGAAGTGACATTGTAGAATCAGCAAGGCCAGGTCATAATACATGTGATAGGTTTCACCAGAACCCCTTGGAACACTGATTCTTGGAATTCTGAGCTGCCATGCAAAAGATTGGCTGTCCTACTGAATAGGTCACATGGTGTGGACCTGATACAACCTGGAAAGTGAGTCCATCTAAACCCAGCTTTTCAACTATCCGTTTCAAGGTTAACTCCAGATCACCTAGTTGTCAGATGAATAACACCAGGTGACCCACAATCAACATCAGGTAAAATGGAAGAATGGGCCAGCTGATCCTTGTCTGAATTTCTGACACACAAAATCACAAGATATAATAAAATAGCTGTTGCTTGGGGCGCCTGGGTGGCTCATTGGGTTAAAGCCTCTGCCTTTGGCTCAGGTCATGATCCCACGGTCCTGGGATGGAGCCCCTCATCGGGCTTTCTGCTCAGCAGGGAGCCTGCTTCCTCCTCTCTCTCTGCCTGCCTCTCTGCCTACTTGTGATCTCTGTCTGTCAAATAAATAAATAAAATCTTAAAAAAAATAGTTGTTGTTTTATGCTACAGAGTTTTAGGGCAGTTTTAAAGCAGAACACATAGAGACTACAAATTTTAGGATAACTAAGAAAAGACTGTCTACCTTTTCTATAATAAAAGTAAACATGTCAATAATAATAACAATATTAGTTACATATGGATAAGAGGGTAAATAGTACAGATAATTTTGATAGTGAATTAATCCTAGACCAAGAAATTTGGGGGGATCTTTCATTGAAGTTTACTTCCGTTTGAATATCAATGCCAACAAGATCTCAGCTTAAGATTTGTAGCAAGTGATTTTAATCTATCCTAAAAAAAAAAAAAGTTTTATGTTCAGTTGGATCATTTTACGTAAGTCTTAGGTTTCATAATTCTATATCAATTTCTTTATGTGATAAGTGAGAAATGAATTCAACAGCTATGAAAAAAGAGGCATATTGTCAAACCATTGGTCAAACCAGTCATGAGAAACTCTCATATTTTTCCTCAACTTTAAATATAATATTTTGTTCTTAATGTGTTAGGTTTAGTCTGTGCTTCTACAAAATAGGCATACTCAACACTTCTCATAAAAAATTATGCAAATAATATTTTGAAAAACATTATGTCTCTAAAAATTTGTAGGTAGGAATACTGCTGGCAAGTACAAGTAGCAGAGATTCAAAATGTAAACCCTAGCACAATAAATCAACAAATATGTTTTTAGTACTCAGGACCCCATAGTAAGTAAACATGAAAGTTAACTAAGATTCCTTCCAACTGACAGCTTTTAAAAGAAATTTGATCTCCTTTTGATATAAAAAAGGACATGACTACAGACTTTATAAAGATGTACTTTTTCTTAAAATAAAAAAAAGTATTTTTTAAAATTAATCATAGAATTCTCATCTTACTATAGTCAAAACTACAGGGGTCCCTGTGTGGGTCAGTCAGTTAAGCATCCAACTCTTGATTTCAGCTCAGGTCACGATCTCGGATTGTGGGATCTGGCTCTGTGTCATGCTCCTTGATGAGCATGAGTCTGCTTGAGATTCTCTCTCCCTCTTTCCCTCCCCCTAGTCATGTCCTCTCTCTCACTTTCTCTCACTCAAATAAATAAATATAAATAAAATCTTTAAAATACATATATATGTAGTCAAAATTACATAAAATACAGACACAAAATTCCCTTGGAAATAAACAATAATGATAACCTCAAATATCCAAGTTAACACTGAGCAAAACATCTTTCCCCACAGTATTAGTTCATATAAGATGAAGAGGGCATGATATCCAGTGAGCCCTTTACCTTTTCCTAGCAATTACCATGTGGAATGGCAAGAACTGTCAGCCACATTTTCAAATAAAAATAACTTTTCTGCTTCACTTTGAGATGAGGTAAAGTAACAATTTTGGGTGACATGATGATATAGTTCTATAAAAGAAATAACCACAGAAGCCTTAACTTCATGTCCTAAAGATGAAAGAAAAAAAACAAATTACCATTATTCAAAAATCTCATATACATGAGAACTTGTATTTTCCTCTAGTGAATAGAGTCTATTATCTTTATCAATGTGAGTAGCAATTTAAGAAAATTTAAGAATTGCCTCCACATTTCTTTTCCAAAAAATTTTAAAAAATGAATAAATAAATTGCAAAGCACCTTATTCAACATATAACAACAACAACAAAAATTGTTGCTCTACTTCCACAAGTTGAATAAGCTTTTTAACACAACATTGTGGTTTTTATGCAATAGGTTTTATAATAATTTATTTTAAAACTGGAAATATATTTAGAAACATCCTGCTCCAGGCCTGCCCTCACAAAATATTTCATCACCTGCCTGGTTCTTTCTGGAACACTGGAGAGCATATGGTTGTAGAAACTAGTGATATTCCTCCAACATGCATGGTCATTATTAGTCATATAATCCCATGCTTCTCAGCAAATGAATATTTCCTTTTGTTATTTCTATTTTTGAAATCATAAATAAAACTTAATCTTCAAAGTAAAATTTGTCTGAACACATGGGTCTTGGTGGCCTTTCTAACATCCACAGTTCTTTTCTTTAAGATTATTCTGGAGAGTAGGGGTCAACTCTTGTAGCAAGAGCCATACAATACCATTTTCTATGCATTCTTAAGTATTAATTTTTTAAGGCAGAAATGCATAAAAAGGGGATTCATTTTTGGGTTGGTTTTGTTTTTACCCAGGAGTGTCTATGAAAAATTAATTTTTCCAAGCTGTAGAAAATTCTCTTTCTAAACAAGGATTAGACCCCTGGGGCCACAGAAATGTAGCAACATATGAATATTTATGCTTCACTTCTTGTCAAAATTATGAAAATAGATTAGTATAAATATTATGACTTAGAATGTTTACATGGTGGTGTGGAGGTACCTATGCAGACATTAGCACAGAGATTTAGATTCATAGTGTCTAATCTGAGCAGTCAGTGCCTGAGAGTGTTTATGGTTTAAAAGTTGTCTAAGGATGCATTCCTGTTAATCTAAGTGATGTCAAAAGGAATTTTATCTCTTTGACAGAAACTGAAGGTGAGCTAGAAAAAGGACAGTGGTATGGTTTCACTGATCTTCTTAAAGAGGGAATTCTTAGAATTTCACCCAGCTAAGAAAAATGGAAACAAAATAATAGTGATATTTTCAAAAGACAAACCTTGATTCCTCTCCACGTGAGAGAAGTTTGACAGGTGCCAGTCAAAATGTTGATATGAGGGAACCAGGGCTCTTCCAGCTTTCTCCTCCAGCAATCTTGGTATGCAGCCATTGTCCACAATTCCATCATGGCTGCTCTGGCTCCAGCCATGATGTCTGCTTTATGAGTAGAAGGGAAAGAGAGGAAGAAATGTCTGTCTCCTCTTCATTAAAGAGACTTACCAGAATCACATCAGTTTTTCCACTTATACCTTATTGGCCAATACTGAATCACATGACCATAACTAGCTTCAAGGAAAGATGGGAAATTTAGTATTTATCTGGGTAATGTATACAGTAAAAGAAATTGGGGTTCCATTTGAGGAAATTGACAAGAATGGGTCTTTGTTAAAGAGCTAGAATTTCTAGCACAAATACATATTCTCAATTAGTTTCATAATCATATACAGTTAACATTTTTGATAACCACAGGGGAGGAGATTGCCTTCTATGTGTTAATAAAGTTAGATGGTTCAGATAAGCAAGACACTGTAAAGCATAGGAACTGTCTTGCCCAATTTATAAGTGTTGTGATGATACATTTTTTTCATTCAAAACCTTAATTTCCCACCCACATTCCAATGAGAAACATACTATGACATTTCCCTATTTATTATTCAAAACTTTCATATACATCCTGCCCTTCAATTGTAAACATACTATTGAATATACTTTGAAAAAAAAATGGTTGTTTATCTCTTGTCAGCTTTTATTTTGTCCACAGCATACCAAAAAAATATTTAGTGACAATTTGATTGTATTCATAATTTTTTTCTATTTTCTTCAACACTGGAACAGAAGACATAATAGTAACTGACAATTGGTCTCTGGATAAAGCATAGTAAGGATCACACTCAGGTAGAAACTGTAATTCATAGCTTTTTACTGTGGTAAATACACATAGTATAAAATTTACCAATTTAACAACTTTTAAATGTACAGTTCTGTGGCATTAAGTATATGCTGATTAGTTTGCCATTATCACCATTCAGTGATGGAATTTTCATCTTCCCCAACTGAAACACGATACCCACTACACACTGCCTCTCTATTCCTTCCTTCCCTCAGCTCCTGGAAACCTCTATTCTACTTTATGCGTCTATGAATTGGACTATTTTAGTTACCTCATATAAACTCTCTAAAAAAGTGCCAGATAATAAATATTTTCTGCCTTGTAGGTCATGCAGTGTCTGCTGCTCAGTAGTTACTCAGTTTTGCTGCTGAAACCAACTTTAACAAATACTTCAACCAAATGTATGGCTGTGTTCCAGTAAAGCTTTGTCTATGGAAACTGAAATTTGACTTTCATATAGTTGTCAGGTATCATGAAATATTCTTCTTTTGATTTTTTCAGTGTTAAAAAATATAAACCTGAGTGGTTCTTTATCCTACAGCACTCTTCACTGACATTCTTAGAGAATCCCAACTGTACTTCACATTTTTCAAGTGGCCGCTAAGAGACTCTGACTTTCAGAGTTATTTCAGGAACATAAACTAATGCAATATTTTGGTTTATATATAATGCTTCTCCATAGACATCAAACAAATAGCCATAAGATTTCTTAAGTTGCAAACATTTTGCTTTATTCCTGTCTATAGCACCCATTTTTATTGTGATGTACAATTCAGTCATTTGTATTTCTACTAAGATGTAATAATCCTGAGATTCCTAGGGGGTAAAAAAAATCTTACAGGATATTCTGTTTAAATTTATATTCTTCTCGGGGTCCCTGGGTGGCATAGTCAGTTAAGACTCCTGATTCTTGGTTCAGCTCAGATATGATCTCAGGGTCCTGGGATCAAGCCCCACACTGGGCTCCAGGCTCAGCATATAGTCTGCTTAAGACGTTCTCTTCCTCTACCCCTACCCTGCACACATGCAGGTTCTCTCTCTCTCTCTAAAATAAATAAATACATTTTTAAATTTGGGTCCTCTGGGTGGCTCGGTCAGTCAAGCATCTGCCTTTGGCTCAGGTCATGATTCCTGGGTCCTAAGATGGAGCCCCGCTTCTGAACCCCTGGTCAGCAAGGAGCTTGCTTCTCCCTCTCCCACTTCCCCTGCTTGTGCTCTCTCACTGTCAAATAAATAAATAAGTAAAATCTTTAAGTATAAATAAAATAAATAATAAAATAAAATAAAAGTTCATCCTTCTCATTAAAAGCTTATAGTGTGTTTATGATCATTTTTGTGGTTGGGGTGGTGATTTTTTTTTTCTTTTTGCTTATTTCTTATCATTTGGTACATTCCAAATAGTAAAGTATGCAGGGTTCAATTTATGAGGCCTGAAAGCTTTAGACATGATATCCTCTTGTTGAATAATTGACCATAGCAGTCTCCTAGAATCTTTCATCACTGGCTACAAACATAACTGGAAAAAAAACTTATATGGTTTCTCTTTTTACTATCAATCATTATTGAAGAAAAAAATGTCAGACTGGAGTGACTGGGAACAGCAAGCAATGCAGTGGCTCCCAGTCTTTCTGCCTCCATTTCTCTCTTCTCCAAAAGGAAACCTTGTTGGTGTAGAGTCTTGCTTCTGATAAAGAGGTCTTGAACAATCCACTTCCTCCACACTTTTTAAATAGATTGCAATGAATATACACAGCCAAACAACCCTTTCACCTGTTCCCAAGACACTTCAAACAGGCATTAGGTGAGTATAAGGCCCCAAAGCCCAACAACTAGAACTGTAGAGCTTCCTTTGCTATTTTTAAAAGGCTCCAGTCCGTGTGGACACTTGCAAATTTGTAAGAATGTTAGATTCTTGAGGATCTACAAAGCCACCTGATCATTACATTTTTGAATTTCAACCAATGTTTGCAACCACTCTTTCCCATTAATAAAAAACTTTACATGTGATCTGGTATATTTTAAATGTGATACTGACTTAGTTGGGTCCTCTGCTGGGGGTCTCTCAAGGTTGTAATTAAGTGTTAATAAGTCTGTGTTTTCATCTAGAAGCTTGTCTGGAGAAGAATGTATTTTCAAACACACTCAGAATGTTGGCAGAATTTGTTTCCCCGTGGTTGGAGGACAGAAGGCTCAGCTTCCTTCTAAATTTCTGTTGGAGGCCACTCTCAGCTACTAGAAGTTACCCCAAGTTGCTTGCAGTGTGGACTGTCTCACTGTGACTGCTTACTTCACTAAGCCAAGCAAGGAAAGTCTCTACAGCAAATCTGCTAGCACAACTGAGTTTTAAATAATGTAACCTCATCAAGGAAGTGACATCACATCACCCTTGCTATATTCTGTTGTATAGGAGCAAGTCCCAGATCCTACCTACACTCAGGAGGAGATTATATGAGATCACAAACACCCCAGCGTCGATCTGCTACAGGTCATTTTTTTTTTTTTTTTAAGATTTTATTTATTTATTTGAGAGAGAGACAGAGATAGTGAAAGAGAGAGAGCCCAAGCAGGTAGGAGAGGGAGAAGCAGGCTTCCTGTTGAACAGGGACTGGATCCCAGGACCCTGGGATCGTGACCTGAGCCTAAGGCAGAAGCTTAACCAACTGAGCCACCCAGTCACCCCCTGCTACAGGTCATTTGTAACACAAGAGAAGTTAATTGATACAAACAAGCAGGTAATAGGCAGTTACTTTAATGAAGACCTTACCTTATGGTTAAAAGAGTAAATTCTGTGGCTAGACTGCCTGCGTTTACACCCCAAATCAGCCACTTAGCTATGTGCCATTGGGCAGTTTATCTAACGTTATCATTAAACACCTGAACAATTGCTATTTAAATAATGTTTGTAGTTTTTTTTTTTAATCTGTGGGAATCCTTATTAATAACAAGTCACAATCATACTGATTACTTCTGCTCTTATCAAAAAAAGAAAAGGAAAATTGAAATAAGATGTTGTTTGTCTATTACAACTTTGTACTCAAACAACTTAACAGTCAGGACATTTTTTAAAAGTATCCATGAGCATCAGCACTGTAGAAAAGAACATAATGCAAAGGGGAGCTCCTGCCGCAGGCACTTTTCAGTTGACATAAATATTGAAGCCATTGAGACATTAAACTCTAATTTGGGATTCATGCTGCAGTGATTTTACTCTATTGCATAGTCTGCTAGGATTTCCCACCTGTTTTTCCATAAAACTGAAAGTAGGAAATCCATTGAAATTCAAGTAGGTTTTTACTTAAATTTGTTTCTATTTGAAACAACTAAAAAGGCAGGAGGTAACAGCTAAAAGGGTGAACTTTCTCATGCTAAAAAGTGATTTTTTAATCTTTTTATTTCTGTTTAAATTGCAAAGGATTATCTATAAATGCTCTCAAATTGTACCTATTATTTACATTTCTGATTTCTACCATACATTACCAACATGATTTGTATGTCACATTGCAATTTAGGCTGAGTGTTAAGTTGCATAGGTTAAAATAACATAAAAATAAAGCATTACTATTTTGTTCCTACTTTTTTAGACATTTGAGTAATTCAAGAGTATATTAAAATAGGCTTGACATTTCACGACTTTCAAGGAACAGTTCACTCATTTCTTTTGAACAAAAATTGTGAAGCCTAAGTACATCATTTTAATTAATTACTAGCAAGTTGGTGCCATCATAGTTCTAGAAATTCTTGATGCCCTGCTAATTATTGTACATGGAATTAATATATACTTCTTGATCTTTTCTAAAGCAAAATCTACTTTATCACATTGTAGTATGCTCCTTGCTGATATACAAAAATCACTGAGTATTCATTACGCTACACTGTTTCAGTGGTTCATTGTCATGACTTAAAAATATGTATTAATGAAAAAAATATTCTCTAATGAATACCTGAAGTTTAAAACTTTTTTTTTTATTTGAGGAAAAGACCTTTCTTATTACTGAGTAACTTCTTCTTTAAGACATTTAGGTCCCTGCAAACTTGTGAGTTGGAAAAGCAAGTTGTAGAATCATTAGGATGCTAAGATGTAAGAAAGAGGAGGAAAAACACTAAGTATTAAGCATAATGATCTGCACCTGGTTTCAATCACGACTTTCTTCCTAAGCATCAACCATTTGGAATACAAATTTCAGTGTTCGCACAGCTGGAATACAATGCTACTTTCCAGGGAGTGGAAAGTCATTAAGAGAACACAAATATACCACAATATGATTTTATAAGGCTGAACTATGAAATTTACTGAGGGGTAGGATTGTTTAAAATAGGTTCAGTTTGTTCAGAACTATTTTTTTTTAAATAGCCTAAAAGTAAATACAGAGAAGATCATTTCATTGCCTGTCTGGAATTGATTTACAAGGAGTCTATAAATACAAGAGTGATTACCATCTAATGTAGGAGCTATTGCTGCTGTCCGAAAATAAGCCTCCCTGTATGGCTCCAAAGGGTAAAAATTCTGCTACCAAGGGAACAGACTTGATTTTCCACTTATCTTTTAATGACTTCCTGCAGGCAAAAACCTGGAGCCAAAATCCTACTGACATCTGTTTGTTGGTTGGGTCTTATTTAGAACCCCAGTACTAGATAATTATTCATTATTTGTTGGCAGTAGGATTGTGCAGCTCGCAATGTTTTGCAACACTTAAGCTATAATAAATAAAGGAATAAACAAAACTCTTTTCCTCAATACTCATTTATATAGAGCATCAGCAAAACAAATGGGAGAGCTTATAACAATTTATTGCTAGGTAGTCATTGCTTAAAGTTGACATTTATCATTAACAAATGCAAAGAAAGAGAACTGTCAGCTTTTTCATCTTAAATCAAGTGTGGCATTTTAATGATCAAGGACACTTCATGTTGTAATTTATGCTATTATATAAGTCATCCTGAGGAGTACTTTATTTTATTCTTAATATTTACTTTTAAGGCATTATGATTTCACTGAGGAATAATGAGGTTTGAGATAGAAAAAAATTTGGATTTTAGACAAGACCTGACCTTAGGGATATTAGGAAAATCACTTAACCTTCCTAAACCTCCTTACTCGTGTATTATTTGGTGATAACAATATTTATCTCAAAAGGTCATAGAAGAGAATAAGTTAATAGACAGGATATATGACATCACTGTATTAACAATGTTTTACTTTCTCCCTAAACTCCTCCATTACTTGCTTTGAAATGTTTAGTTTGAAGCATAAGTCAGTGCTGACCAAGTAATGTTTAGCATTGAAAGAAAGCCCAAGTCAATTCAATTGAAATATAGGTATGTGGGCCAACTACATGACAGAAATATTAGTTAGGTACTTACAATGTGAGAATGATCCAAATACGGACCATCTCTATGGTAGATTTAAAAATGTCCCCAGGATATCAGGACCTAATTCTTAGAACCTATGAATATTACCTTACATGGCCAAAAAAAAAAAAAAATGTGATTATTTTTAAGAATTTTTAGATGAGGACATTATCTTGGATTAGGCAGGTGGGTCCTGAATTCAGTCACATGCATTCTTTTTTTTTTTTTTCTTTTCAGCGTAACTGCATTCATTGTTTTTGCACCACACCCAGTACTCCATGCAATACATGCCCTCCCTAATACCCACCACCTTGTTCCCCCAACCTCCTACCCCCCGCCCCTTCTGTACCCCAATGTTTATAGCAGCAATGGCCATGGTTGCCAAACTGTGGAAAGAACCAAGATGCTCTTCAACGGACGAATGGATAAGTCACATGCATTCTTATAAGAAAGAAGCAGAAGCAGTGTTAATACAGAGAGAAGAGGAGATACCCAGAGATGTGTCCATGTTGGCTGATGTTAGACTAATCAGCTGTAAGAAAGATGACAGCCACCAGCTGGAAAAAGCATGACACAGCATGAAACCTTCCAAAGAGAACATGGCCCTGCTGACACCTTGATTTTAGACTTCTGGCACCCAGACTGTAAGAGAGTATATTTCTTTGGTTTTACACCATCAAGCTGGTAGTAACTCCATTATAGCGGTGTCCAATATGAATACAGTATTCTTTATAGTTTATTGCTAAATAAGGTTGACTAACAAATCATCCATGACATTGGAGGGGATAAATACTAGAAGTTTGACCCAATTTCTAGAGGACCATGAGGCAGTGACTATGCGGTCATAAATCATCATAAATATAATATTTGAGTGGGCATTGAAGGTTATATAGGGTTCACAGGAAAACAAAGAATGGGAGAAGGACATTTCAAATGCACCAAATACATGAAAGCAAAAAAGATGGTTAAAAAGTTAGGTAAGCACAAGTTAGTGGTTGTTTTGTTTTCGTTTGCTTGTTTGCTTTTTAATGTAACTTACTTACACTGAAATGGAGGAACTGTGTGGAGGAAATTTAATTTTGAGACCCAGTAGTAAAGGACATAATGTAAAGTCCTGGGACCTGGATTGAGGTACTTGCATGGATCAGCATGTGAGCAAATTAGAAAATATTCTTTAATTTCTGAGCCTCGGGCACTGCTGAGGTACCTTCTCTTCACATAACATATCTTCCCTAAAAAAGCACAGCAACTTGTCTAGTCTAGTGTACACTTTAAGTTACACAGTGGAGTGGATTGCCAGCAGGAACAGTGTACAGGATGTACAAGCATAATGGATAATGGGCATTTTAAAAGAAAACAAAGAGATTATGTTAAAGAGAGAGCAAGATAGGGCTAAGATTCCCAACCACTCATTAGTGCAAAGAAACTAAAGAAGCAGCAAAACCAATTATTTATTGATGTATATGTTAATGGTAGTTTTGCTGATGGTGCTGTTACATGGGGAGTATGACTGGGTTCATCATATTTAATTAACTGTTTAGTAAGTTACATTTATTTAATGGTTTTGTGTATGGTTCATGTATCTGAAGGGACCATTTGTGTTGTTTTCCCCTGAGATAAAATAACAGTTCAGGTATTTTCGTGAAGAACAGTTCTCTAAGGGTATAGGGCAGAAAAAAACAACCAATGTTTTCAATGCCTGTATGTGCAGATTAAGTGGGTACTACATTCCCATTTTAATAAAAATGTCTTGACCACTTTTCTTTCTTTCTAATTTTGAAGTAACTTACTCATACAGAAGGAAGGATATCTGTGTGTGTATTTAGTCATGCAGAGACATAGCCTTTTAGAAAAAGTAGAAAGAGACACCAGTGTTAGAAGAAAGGGTGAATAACCAGGAAAACAATGGAAAAGACTCAACAGTCATTTGTAGGAATATCGAGACGATCTTAGGCAGTGAGCTGAAGGGTTTAGAGGTGACACTCACAGGATGAATTAAAGGAGAAAAAGTGGAGCTGGATAACCATGAAAGGCAAAGAAAATGGAAACTAGTAAATAATTTCAGACAAGAGAAAATGCAGACCTAAACAAAAATAATAGCCATTGCCACAAAAAGGATATCTAATATGTATTATACAGGACTCATTGTGAGGGCTCTGTGGAATGACAAAATGAGGCAGCAAATTCATATCCTCCTTTCTCCCCTCAATATACTTACTGATCTGATTAATAACGGTACTTAGATCTCCGGGTTTGACTATGTCAAGTATTCTTAAAACCAATGAATTTATGCCTAATATTTAATATGCAGTAATATACAAGTGAACAGAACTCTAAATGATAATCTATACAAAGAAACAAAAACTGAAAGCTTTTATTTTTCTCATCAAACTATATAGGGTTATCTAAAATAAAAGTACAAGTTTTTTGGATAATATTGTCCCCTACAATAGTTAGCAAAGAGAGCAAAATTGGCATTTCATTATAAGCCAATCCATGTTAAAATGAAAACCCTATCACTTAAGAAAAAAATTAATCATACTGATAAACATATAAGTGGAAAAAATTAAATTTTTGTAACTATTAACTAATCATCAGGGAATAGAATTTTGTGCAAATAAAAATAGTAGAAAGAAATTTTATTGACCTGGAACAATAATAACAAGCAAACATGAGAGTTGTTTTTTTTTTTTTTCTGAAATAGCCATGTTTTACAGCATACAATTATTTTCTGATTTTTAAAACATTCTATTGATTTAAATATATGGCACATTGCGTAGCTAGATAAAAGTTCATAAAATTAAAAGAGACTGCTACCAATTATAGTAATTGTCAGAAAAGCAATTGGCTTTGGGAAGTTAAAATTATTGTCTAGAACCTATTCTGAATAACTATTGAGGTGAAAGAATTTAAAATTAATTTTTCATTTACCACAAAAGATCTAGACAGAAGAGATTGTATATTGGTTTTGGCTAATAACAAATTGCTTTACCCTTATAGGAAAATATTTTAAATGCTTCAGCCTCTAAGAGAGTTTGGAATTCAAACATTGGTATAATTCTGAAACTGTATTTTTTATGCCAGTAGCTTTTAAAAATAATATTTTGAAATTATATTAGTAGTAAGATTTTTTTATACTTTTATACTTCTAAAAATATGATAGTGGGACACTGGGTTCTCAATAGTGGGCTCATATCCATTAAGCATCTGACTCTTGATTTTGGCTCAGGTCATGATCTCAGGGTTGTGGGATCGAGCCCTATGTCATCCTCCTTGCTCAGTGAAGAGTCTACTTGAGATTCTCTCTCTCTCTGACTCTTCCCCTCAATACATAAATCAATTTTAAAAAATGAATGTGGGGTGCCTGGGTGGCTCAGTGGGTTAAAGCCTCTGCCTTTGGCTCAGGTCACGATCCCAGGGTCCTGGGATCGAGCCCCGCATTGGACTCTCTGCTCAGCGGGGAGCCTGCTTCGTTCTCTCTCTCTGCCTGCCTCTCTGTTTACTTGTGATCTCTGCCTGTCAAATAAATAAATTAAGTTTTTTAAAAAATGAATGTAGATATGATAGTTTCAAATATCATTATCCTATGATGATATTAAAATATAACAGTGTCCATGAAGTAGATCAAGTATAAACTAGGATTAGAAAATATTTTCAGTTTTAACTGTCCAAGAAGCTGTTATAAATAACTTTCCAGTGACAGTGAAAATTGCATTAGTGGTTTTAACAATGTACTTTAAATATAAACATCAGAGGACAATGTCAAATACCAGAGATGGAGATTTCACAATAGCATTCATGGAAGAGAAATAATTCACCTCTAAAGCCCATTTCAGGGAAATTTCTATATACAGTGTATCCTTGAAGCCAACAACTGTCTATTCTTCTATGTACTCTCAGAACTTGGCATTTTGTCTATTATGTAATAATAATATTGTCCATTACATCAAATCCTGTTCAGTAAATATTTAAGAAAGGAATAAATGAGCATCATGGTTATTTGCCAGTAATTGTCTTCCCCAGCAAAGAACTCTTTCCCATGGAATTTCTGTCCTAGTAAAAAAGGAAGCAAGATGAACCTCAAGGTTGGCAATATTACATTTCATAATTATAGATGACTCAGCTAATGATAGCATGGAATGTAAAAATTCTGGTCACCACATCTACATATTTTTTTTCTTCCAAACATTGTCAGTAAATTAGGGAAAAAGCCATGAGTGCTCTGGAGTTTTAAAAAACGTTCATGTTGCTAAAGGAATTAATTATAATTTGCATATCAGTCCTAGTTGATATTGCTATAATGTATAGTTGACCTTTGCTTTTTTTCTAAACACTTGTGTTTGCTTTCATCTGCAGATTTTTGAAAATACCATTAGAGAGTTGCTTAAGCCTTTAACCTTATGTTAATCAAAGTAAGAATTTATGTACCAAAGATAATTAGAAGATGAGAAAATGAACTTCCAGCTAGCACATTAGCACTTTTGTATAACACTTATCTTCTTTTCTCATATTTTGATTCGAAATAATTTTCACGTTTGCTCTTTGGCATCATAACAGTCAATTGTTTGGCTTATTTAGAATAATGGTCCTGTTACATTATAAATGGTATTGAAGGGGAATATTTATATTACATTATCTGAAACATTTATCCTTTTTTTTTTTTTTAACAAATGTGCATCATTCAGCTATACCTTGACTCTGGGAATCTGAATTTTTGGAGGAGATACTTAGAAATTACATATTAATTGACTAGCTGGGATTCAGAACTACTGCTATTAGAGCCAGTCAGGCACAATTCACCCCTGTTCCCCTCACCAACCCCCACCTGTGGCACCATTATTCCAAGGTGAAAGGAAACCTTGAATTTGATTCAAGGATACAATTAGTACATTGCGCTAATGGGATAGGTTAGGGATTATAAACAGATTCAAACTGGGACAAGCAATCACTTGGCTTCTTCTCTGAGATGTCCTCCTCTTTTAAATTTATTCCTCTTTGTATTGATTCTTTTGTCTTCATCCCCCATGCACCTAGTAGAATAAAACAAGTCTCATGCTCTGGAGCATTTTGAAAGAACTCCCTTTTAATAGTTTGTAGCAGGTCCAAATGGGGTCCATAAGAAGGGAAGTCTTAGACTAAAATATATTCTTTTCTCAAATATATCTTCATATATTTTAATTTCTTTTCTATCATAATTCCTCACCACTCATTCATTCACTCAATCAGTGAACAAGTATTTGTTGACTTGGCACCATGTGCTAGGCAGTGTCACAAGCACTGTTGGGCAAGCCTTCACAGGGCCACAGAACTACTCTCATGGAGATGAGCAGTGGGCCATAAACAAATCCCAAGAAGACATACAAAATTTCAGTAATTGAAAGTCCATTGAGGAGGGGGAAAATGAGCAGGTTAATGGAAATTGGGACTTCTGCTGGGGTAGAGGAGTTGGGGTAGTGTTTTAAATAAGTGGCCAGGGAGTCTTTGGTAAAAAACAAACAAACAAAAAAAGTAAAAGAGCATGCCACAAAGTTATCTGGGGAAAGAACAGCCCAGGCAGAAGCTGAAAGGTGGAGCATTTGATCTATTAAGAAGCAGGTGGGAAGCCAGTGTAGCTATACTAGAGAGAAAAAGGGAAGGATGATAGGAAATAACGCCAAAGACACGATGAGGAGCAGACCACATGTAGCCTTGTAAGTTCATATACAACATGGGACTCTGGCTTTTATTCTTAGTGATTTGACAATCCTCTAGAATTACCATGTCAGAATGGGGAGATCTGACTTACCAAAATCACATTATGATCCCTTGGTCAGCCTCTAGTATATGGAAAAAGAATCACTGATTTACCCATTCCACCTACATTTAATGTGTACCCTTAAATGATTTACTCAATTAGATTGAATGTCAAAGTTATAGCTTGCAATAAATACCAAGTCTTGTCTAAAATATCCTCTTTCATAAAGAAATATAAGTCATCTCACACCCGAACAAAGCCAAAACAATGCCAGTCTTAAGGCATGGCTGCTTTACTGGTGAATGAGCAAGAAACAAAATCAAATCCAAATTTTTCAAGAGACTTCAGTTAATATGAAATTTACAAAAGTGTAAGAATATTATAAAACAAACAAAAGGTTGATGAACCCAGAGAATAGCATTAATAGTAAACTATTGCCTCTCCCGGGGCTGAAGGGGTCAAACAGCCTAGTGAGAGATGGGGGCCAGGAAAGAAAAGCTGCCCACAGTTAGACTGCAATACAGCCACTGCCAGAAGACCTGGCTCAGACCCAAGAGGGAGCATAAAAACCAGACCTATGTGTTCTTATGTCACTCTTTGATCTTTGATCTTGTGTCAGTTCTTCTCATTACTGGACTGTATGGTGCTCTATCCTAGATCACCTCTCAAAAATGAGGCATCTATCCCCTTCTGTCAGGAATGTTTAACTATTGATGGTTTATAGCTGCAGGAAATTTCTCTAGGAAATATCCTCAGCTTCAGAGAACTGCCTCACCAAAGGAAACTTCTCTCTGAAGAGCAATGTCCAATCAACGATTGGTTGAAGTGGGGACACAAAGTGGAACAGTTCTGAAGGGCCATCACAGCTCCAGAACTCGCCCTGGGATGACTAAGCCTTCAGATGAAAGAAGCTATAAGAGAGCTTCTCTCTTTGCCAATACTGCCTACTTCACTTCCTGGCAAGTATATCTTTCAAGAGAAATCCCCTATGATTTCCAAACAACTCTCCATCTCAAAGTCTATTTTCAAGAAATTCAATCTCAGTCACTCATTCACTGAACCAAGCCCAAACCAGCCAGCAAAAGAGCTAAGGCAGTGAACTTCATAGCAGCCAATCTGTCTGGATGCAGAGAAGAGGAAAAAAAGGCTGAGAATTGAGTGAAAGTGGGGCTGAGGTACAAATGTTGAATAATAAAAAATTATGAACAAAATCTGGAGGAGTCACTTATGTTTCACAAATTATGACTTTTTTCTTGCTAATAAGTTTATAGTAAATTTAAAAAGACAGTCCAGTTTATTCGACACTAGTCGAATAAACTTTTCCCACAAATACCTACATTTTTACTACAATTTACTCCATTGAGTTTCAGTGTCTAAATATGACACCAATAACTATGTCATGAGATGTTCAAAGCTTCTTTTCTAAATTTTCTGTTTCTCTTCAAGACTGCCGATTACATAAATGTAAATATAGACAAAAAATAATGTTTCCTAAATTAGCTGTGGCAAAGACCCTATCAAATGTTCTCTTAATTGTTGACATAAGACATATCAAGACAGAACATGAAAGAAGTGTAAAATGTTGTTTTAAAAACCTGGTTCCATAATGCTGAAAATGGTTCTACTTTTTGACAGTTATAATTCTTAATTGTTTAGACTCATAGCAGAAAGAGAGTGCTCCGGATCAAGTAGGATAAATGAGGTAGATGAAGCAACAGTAAGAAGAACATAATCTGATGAGGTGATCATTAAAGGGACTCTTTCATGAATCCCACTAACCTCACAAATGTCAAAAATAAGGAAAAATTGATGACATTCAATTTAAAAAATATATAAAACACTAGTTTAATTTTTTATTCCATAGTCAATTTTGGCAAGTTGTTTATTTTATATCTATTTTCAAAGGTATTGCTACTAGACTATTCATAATATCCTTTATATTATCTGTTTAAACTCTATTCCGTCTATACTCATCCACTCTGTCACTACTGATATTTATTATTTGTATCTTTTCTCTCTTTTTTCTTAAGTACCCATTGTTTTGTCAATTGTACTACTCTTTTGAAGACATTTTTTTTTTTGCCTTTGTTAAAAGTCTTTGCTGCATTATACATTTTGTATTTATTTTTCTCTTAAATGTAAAGTTTCAGTCTGTCTACTTTTTTGGAACCATTTTGAAATCTTTTCAGGTGATACTTTATTTCCAAGTTATGTGTTTAAAATCACAAATTGCTTCAAAATGCTGCTTTAACTATTTCAAACAAGATTTGTCATGCATTATTTTGTTATCCATTAAAATATCTTCTTAATACATTCATGTACTTTATAATATCTAAATATATGGAGGATATATTATTTAGAGTTTAGTATTGATTTATAATACAATTACATTATATTCAAAAAGCATGCTTTGATCTCACTGTTGAAAGTTTTTATGATTTGCTCTTGGATCTAGTATGTTGGTAAATGCAACACTTTAAGTGTTTTACAAATGCACTATATATGTCTGAAAAATAATGTGCAATCTAGAGTTACTAGGTGTGATATTCTCATTTGTCCATCAGGTCAAAATGATTCATTATAATTGTTCAAGTCTTCTGTATCCTAATTTAGTTGGTCTACTTTCTAATTTTTTAAATTCAACACCTATTTTATATAGTGTTATTTTATTTTTCTAATGAAATAAATTGTATCTACTTTAGAAATTCTTTATTGACTTCCAAAGAAAGTTGAGCACAGCAGGTAATTACAGAAAGAACACACTTTACCTATCTTCCCTTGTGCTTATTCCACCAAGCTATAAACCAGTTTCAGAGAGCAGCTATCGGTTACAGATAAGTGAATGTATTTGAATCTATTCAAACAGATTCGACCAACTTCTATTTCTACTCTACCAAAACATTTCCTTACCACATAGCAGGGAAAGAATTTCTGTAAAATACAGGATACCCTGGTCATTTGAATTTCCGATAATGAATAATATTTTACCATAAGTATGTGCCAGGTAATATTTGGAACATATTCATTTTTAAAATGAATTCATTGTTTATCCGAGCTTGAAATGTAGCAGGGCAGCCAGTGTTTCTTACTTGCTAAATCTAGAAGCTCCTCCTCTGCTTAAAACTTCCAACGGCTTCCCTTCTCACATGGCATGAAAGCCAACGTAAAAATGAGTTGTGGAAGTGGCAATACATGCTCTGGCCTTGGACTATTTATCTGGTCTCACCTACTATACTAACATCCCAGTATTATTCCAAAATATCCACAAAGACCTTCTTTCTGTACCTGGACTACACCAAACACACTTCTGCCCCAGCGCCCTGCTGTTTCCATTTTCACTTCCTTCAAGTGACTGTGAGGGAGTCCCTCTGTGACCAGTTTATATAAAATAGCAATCGTTTCCATATTTCCTGTCCTCACACTCTTATCTTTCTTTGGGATACTTAACACCATCTGATGTTATCTAATTATTTTTCTGCCTCCCTTCTAATTAGATTTGAGCTTGATGAGCCAAGGACTTTGTTTTGTTCACTATTGCATACACAATGCCTAGAACTGCACCAACGCGTAGTAGGGGCTACATATATTTTTGCAGGTGGAATAAATAGAATAAACAATTGCCTACCTAGAAAGTAACACAACGTTTACCATTTATAGTATTGTTTTCCAGTGTACCATCATTCTAAGAATGGTATATACAAGTCAAAGGGATTCTATTAAGAGAAGTAAGGTGATTTAAATGATTGTTTCAACCCAAATTACAGTGAACCTTCGATTAGAAAAATTAGTACTTATTTAGATGGGGAGACATCATTTGTTTTCATGCCTTCTTATGATTTGCTTAAAAATTATTTAAGCAAATAAGAGACTTTGAAATTAATGACCCTATCATTCTACTAGATAGAGTGTTGAAAGCGATGAAGATTGTTTTACAAATTGGTTTTAAATTTACTCATGCAATTATTTCGGCTCTTGTCAATATTTTTATAAAGCTGTACATAAACTTTTATATACTTTAAAAATCTGATTATAAGTTCTTTTAAAAAACATCAACATATTAGGGGTACCTGGTTGGCTCAGTGGGTTAAATGTCTGACTTTTGATCTCAGCTCAGGTCATGATCTCAGGGTTGTGAGATCCAGCCCTGTGTTGGGCTCCAGGCTCAGCATGTCGTCCGATTGGGATCTTTCTCCCCCTCACCCTCTTCCCCTTCACCCCTACCCCCCGACTCTTGCCTATATAAATAAATAAATAAATAAAGTATTTTTTTAAAAAGGCAACATATTGCAGAATATCATACTAAAGTCAGAGATGCATGTAAATCTGTCCTCACAGATGATGAAAACTAGTCTTACAAGTCCTGTGATACTTGACGATCCTGTTATTAGAAGCTGTTCTGAGATTGGAGTTGCAGTTCCAAGTAACAGTTCATTCATTCACTCTCACATGCCAAGACATAGCTTCTGAAGAATAATAGAGTGTCAGAGTGGTTGTGTCCAGAGCGTTATAGCCTCAGCTATACATGCTGTCCCAACCCCACTATATAAACAGTCAGACCACTGAGTTCATATAGCCACCAACAAAGGCCTCCTCTTTCCTCAAAGTGAATTTTCCTTTTAAGAATTTGGATAATTTTCTTTCCAGACGACATGAATTAGAAGCTTCCCATCCTGTCACAGACATTCCAAGAATACTGAGTGAAAGAGATCCTGATGTCAATTACTTTCTTCCTGAGAAGCTCCTTGATTATGTTGACCATAACTTAGTGTTTAACATGGAAATCCAAAAATATATAAAGCAGTGACTTGGTTAACCTAGAAATGTTTTTATTCTGTTCTCTAGGGAAATGAGTGTTTACTTGCTTTATGTTTGCACAACTAGGGAAAGACCATTCAAAGGAATACTCTGTAAGGAAAGTAGAAGCTGTGCTAGAGTCCGATTTTTATGAAGAAATAGTGCCCCTTCCCAGGTGTTCTCTTATATTATCATGAAAGTATAATTGAGAAAACATGGAAACACAGCTTTAATTTTTTAAAAAACAGCTACCAACATTTTGATATCTTAATTCAAACATTGCCAACATTCATCCTAACACTTTATTTGAAATATGTTTATCAGAATAAAGATTAAAGTTTTGATCTGACCTAGTTGCAGAGTAGAGACTAAAGTTTGCTGAAAATATTTCTATAGGTTTTGGGTAATCTAATTATCATGTTATTAAAATGCATACACATTAAAGCAGAAAAAAACACAAAATTGACTATTTAGCACTAAGAGACTCCTCTCAAATATAACCAGCATTTATTTTGAACAAAATTGTTATAGAAAACTTTAAGTTGCCTAAGATCTTATGATATCCCTATAACTACAGAGCAGCACCGCACTGTGGAATGATTATATTTTATTTCATCTGTGGCACTTTTGGGGAGGAGGGGGAGTGCAAAAGACCTCTTAATTATCTTGATTTGGAGATGTATCCTGTGCCTTAAATTCTTCACAATATTTCTGAAGGTATAAGTAAAATAGGTTAGTTAGGTTCACTCGATCATTTGTGGTCCTCCTGGCTCTCAACTTTGAGCTCAGCAAATACTTTTATTTTCCAAAACGGCAGACTTCTGCATAAAATGATAGCTCGCAAGTTTAACTTTTCACTATGGATTTGAAAAAAGTCTAATTTGAAATTAAAAAATGATCTGTGGCAGTATTTTGGCCTATGTTGTGTTTGTTTCCCTGGAGGTAAAATTTGCTATTGCTTTGTAAATCACAGGATGGTGAGTGTCTAAAAAATACACAAAGAAGCATTTTTGTTAAATTGTTTTGGTTATTTGGTTCCACTAGTCTCAGTAGTTGTAAATACCAAAAGGTAGGAATACAAGATATTCACAAATAATCTTCAGTAAAAAGTAAAAACAGTGACAGACTTAAGTAAGAGTTTGGTCTAATAATGTTGTGACCTTATATGAAACAACTGTATTATTTTATTTCACATACATTTTGCACAAATTGAAAGCAAAAACCTGGAATGCAGCCTGCTGAACTAGAATGTTAATTCAGTCTTTGTCTAGAATTTAAATTCAAGATTTTTATTAGAGTGGAACAAATCTAACTACTATAAAAAAATACTGTGCTAAGCACTATGTCTAAAGAGACGACACTCTTGAAAAGTAAATGAGACAAACACAGAGATAAGCATAAGAACATAAAAAGTTAAATTAATTGTAAAAGTTATTTTAAAAAAATCATATCATTGGAGGGAACAGAGTAGTAGATACGATAGGCCTCTTTCTAAGCCAGACTCTACACAGGAAATGTCATTTTGATAAGCTAGCTACGTCTCTAAATATCTTCAGAGAATGTCCTGGACTTCCTTGTGAAGAAGGGGATTTTATGCAGTCTGTAGGATAGCCAGTCCCATGCCTGCCCGGTGATGAGAATTATTAGAATTGTTTGACATGACATCTTAAAGTAATCTTTCATATACTATGAGCTAAGAATTCCTTGGACTTACCTGCCCTAGAATTCCTGGAGTCCTTGAGCTTTTATTGTGTAACAAAATACCCTTCATCTGAGATTATCCCATGGCAAAATCTGAGTCATAGAATTCCTCTGAGAGAATCTGCATGTAACAACAGGCAAAGTATATACTGGCACTCAGACGTGCCACTTTGTTGTATACTATGCAAACAAACTTTTAGCATGCCTGATATTGTATAATGTCAGAACATATAGGAGATTCCTCTTACTATCCCAAAGAAGAAAGGTCAAGTTAAAATTGATACTGACACTGTCGGTCACCTTGGGTGTATGGGGGAATTTTTCAGGTAGAAAAATAACAAGTTGTATCCATAGAGGTGGTCCATTAACCAAGCTCTCCCCACCGCCCAACCTCCTCTAAGAAGGTGGGTGGCACTGTGGTTCCCTAGTTCTGCGTGCATCTTTCCTGTACACGAAGAGAAACAGGTCTCACCAACAGAAGGCTAAGAACACTCACGTTTTTCAAAATGTGTCTGCACAATAGAATAATTTTTATTTTTTTTTAAGATTTTATTTATTTATCTGACAGACAGAGATCACAAGTAGGCAGAGAAGCAGGCAGAGAGAGAAGAGGAAGCAGGCCTCCTGCTGAGCAGAAAGCCCGATGCGGGGCTTGATCCCAGGACCCCGGGATCATGACCCGAGCCGAAGACAGAGGCTTTAACCCACTGAGCCACCCAGGCACCCCTAGAATAATTTTTAAACAAGGAAAAATAACAAATATACAGAGCCAGCACGAGAACAGGACATATTCCATATTTCTAAAAATATTACACATATCTACTGTTAAAGTTACATCACTGAATCTTAATTTATTTTCCACACTACTGAACTTCTTGAAGGAAAAGAGCAGCAGTCCTCTGTTTAACCCTTTTGTCAAACAGCCCTTAACATCATCTCCATCACGTAGGTTTTCCATATGTTAAGAAACTCTAGAACCTATAAAAACCTGTTTAATTTATAATTATGAAACTTGGCATTCTCAGCCCCAAATCACCCAAAATTAGTGTAGAAAAAGCAATAGTTAAAACAGGAAACAAAAAGAAATATAAAAAGAAATCTATTAATTCGCTAGTGTTTATTTATTAGAAAATGATATAAACAATTTGTATGATAATTTGGATTGGTATTTTCATTGTATATAAGACTATTATTGATTAATAAGAATGACTTCATAATGTTTAAGCTTATTCTAGAGCTTAGTTTTTTCCTGTTTGGGGCTGTTGGTGTATCACTGGCAATCCTAAACCATTTTAAACAGGATTAAAATAACATTGGGCTTTTATTTTAATGATAGAGAGAAAAGTGTAAGGTTAAAGGTGTCACAAGGATAATTAAGGCATGGTACACCGGTTACACTTCTAAATCACTTTAAGGGAATTGGAGCAATTTATTTTTTTAAAGATTTTATTTATTTATTTGACAGACAGTGAGAAAGGCAACACAAGCAGGAGGAAAGGGAGAGGAAGGAACAGGCTTTCCACTGAGCAGGGAGCCCGATGATTCCGAATGGATCCCAGGACCCTGGGATCATGACTGAGCCTAAGGCAGACACTTAAGGACTGAGCCACCCAGGCGCCCCAGGAACTGAAGCAATTTATATGGAACAAGGGACTACTGCAGATGACACATTTCCTCAGTACAGACGTCTTTCCATCCTCGCTTGTAACGGAAACCGTCATAGATACTAAGTAGAGTGAGACAGACACCACTGGCAGAACAGCTGAGATTAAAGGTGGCTAATAACTTTCCTGATAACAAGACACCCAGAGGAGGTGATTTTTTCAGATGTCACCTGCAAAACAGTGCATATTATCTGACACCCTTTAGCATTCAGCATTTCAAAAATAACGAAGAATCTTTTTAAATTTTTAAATAATCTGTATATATTCTATGTTGTACCTAATGCCTTTCATTTAAATTTCAATTTTGTCCCGTAAGTTAAAAAATCACTGACTAGGGGCACCTGGGTGGCTCAGTCGTGGAGCATCTGCCTTAGGCTCCGGTCTTGGTCCCAGGTTCCTGGGATTGAGCCCCATACTGGGCTCCTTGCTCAGCGGGAGGCCTCCTTCTCCCTTTCCCACTCCCCCTGCTTGTGTTCCTTCTCTTGTTGTCTCTCTCTCTCTCTCTCTGTTAAATAAATAAATAAAATCTTAAAAAAAAAAAATCACTGACTAGGAGACACACCCCAGGGAGAATTTTGCCTTGTACAGCAGAGTATATCCAGTACCTACATAATTTATAACACACAATAATCTATAGCTCACCAATGATTATCTTTAATATAAAAAAATAGAGCATGGGTAATTTAAGATTCCTAAAGGCTTGAAAAAAATATTAGGTCAACAGTTTTATAAAAAATATGGTTTATAGTTTTTACACTGAATATCATGCCTTAAAAATATGCTAAAATAATATATCCTAATATACTAATCAATGTTAATTATCCTTCATGGTATATATCCTATAAGTAATATATCTTAATGATATGTATTTCTGCCAGCAATATGTTCTTAACTCTACTCTGAATAAAAACCTAGCTTCAAAGAATGGTGATTAATTAAGTAACTTCTAAAAGTCCAAAGATCTCAACAACTTGTATTTTGCTTTATTTTAAGTAAATAAATTTAGATAGACATTCAGAACACAGCATAGAAAAAAATAATTTTTCTGACATATATAGAATCAGTGAATGGGTCTGAAGTAGTTCATTTCATTCTGCTACAAATCGAAGAAAACCAAACTGGCATAAACAGTAATTAAATCTCGGGCAATGTTCTGCAATGCCCATTCAGCTACCAAAGAATAAGCAGCTGCTTGAAAATGGTGGCAATCTCTTCCTCTTAAGAGAAGAACAGAAAACCTCCTGAAAGCAGAGAATCACATGAATGAAACACTTTTCAAAATGTATGGATGAATAATAAACCTTTGTTTGAACAAGCAGGAAAACGTGATACAGCCTTCTGCATGAACATTATAGAATGTTAGTATTTCCATTAATTTCTTCTTATACATTGTCAAGTTGAGCACAAATCATTCAACTATTTTAGAAACTGTAAACTCTCTATTTTATGCTACCTGGCACAAAATGTAATCTCAGAGTACACAATATTCAACATCAAATCAAAAGCCATCTCTAACACAGCTCAATAGGTAATGCTCACAGGTATTTAAACTTATTTTCAGATTAAATCTGCTGCAATGGTTTCCAAATAAAGTACCATATCTGAAATCTTAGCACATCTTTATGTGAGCTCAAACTACTTCAAACTGAGTCACTTTTCTCTGATTAAAGCCTTGGCAACCACCACTGAGAGCTTGCTTTTAACATGTCAATTCACAGACTCTAAGAACTCTACTTTTTATAAGGTTCATTCAAGGTTTGATGGATAATTTTCAGATCTCAGTTCTGGGGAGAGATTGGAACCAAGAAGACTTATTTAAGGATGGTCACCTTTTTTCATATTGTCTACCTCTGTTGGAAATTTGCAAATAGACAATTATGACAAAGAGGAGTTTATCAAACTGGATATGACTAGCCCATCTAGTCTTCTGCTAGCAAGATAAAATCCAGACGCCACCATAAGCATGGCTCTTCTCCAGCACAGCATATACTTCTTAAATAGTTTCTAACTAACTTCTACCACCATCTTAAAATGCAGCTAACAGAGTAGGGTGAGAAAGGAAGGCTCTAAAATTGCTTAAAATTCAGCATGCAAACCTCAACACTTGACTTAAGAGCATTCTTTATGATGGTTATTCAAAATTTACTTACTTGTTATTTATACACCATGAATATCTGATTTCTTGTAAAGCAGAAAACACACACAAGTTTAAATAAGGTGTTTTATAAGATCAGAAATACCAACCCCAAGGACAAAAATGAATAAGTAGAGTTTTCCCATGGTAACACTGTCAGATCAAAATGATAGCCGATTATCAAAAAGGTGTCAATTCTGTTTAGTAGATTTTATTTAAGAAACAAAGAGGTATGCATTAAATGATTTAAGAATATTTCCAAAAATGTCTCATTTTTAGATTCTTATCAATGAGAAATAGATGTATTAGGGGGGAAAAAGGTAGATAAAAATGATACTTCATCCTTAAAATTGCTTTTTAAATGAAGACTGATTCCCTGTGGAAGATCTCTTACCGGAAGATTGGTTTCTTAAGTAGCCTACCAGACACTTTGGGGGTGAAGAGAATTGCATCAGTGCATTTGAACCAGGCTTAGAAGAAAAACTAATATCAATAAATGTTACTCCCTTAGGTAAGTAATTTAGTCATTAGAGAATAATAAATTGGGTTGATTTCTACCCACCTTGTGGAAACACTTAAGCCAAGAAATGAATAATTTCCTATAAAAATATGTATCTTTTTGGTGATTGGTATTTATATAAAGAAATGATTCAAACAAGTATGATTCAAATTGTGATGAAGTTATCCAATATATTTTCTAGTTTAAATAGATTTGGTCATAATATAAAAGGGGGAAAAAAATCCCTTCTTCCCACTTCCTATCTCCAGCTGCCATTCCAAACTCTACTCCACAGTTTGGTTCTAGAATAAGCTAGCATCACAGTGGCAAGATAAACAGAGCAAACTGATGAATATATAAATTCAGAACATAAGTGTTCCTTTATACCACTATGCTAGGACTTTAATTTTTAAGCACTCTCTGGGTAGATTTAAGAACAAGTGAGTTTCAAAAGTTATTTAGAACCCAGGAAAGGAGAATCAATGACCCAACACTTTCATTTGTTATATTTGCTCTATCACAAAATATTTTTTGCTCTTAAAAATCCCTGATACAGTGGGTGCTTGCGAGGCTCAGTCAGTTGAGGACTGAGCATTTGCCTTCTCAGGTCATGATCTCAGGGTCCTGGGATGCAGCCCCACTAGAGCTTCCTGCTCACTGGGGAAACTGCTTCTTCTCCCTCTGCCTCTGCCCCTGTTCATGCTCTCTCTCTCGCTCTTTCTCTTTCTCAAATAAATAAATGAAATCTTTAAAAAAAAAAAAAAGTCCAATACAGGAAATAAAGTACTGCCCTTTCC